>NW_026516639.1:0-6063 GCF_025602895.1 Polychytrium aggregatum
ATGGACATTGCCCAGGGAGGCTTCCGCCCGGACCGAGGCACCCTCGACCAGGTGTACTCGCTCGACGCTCTTGTCCGCATGAACAAGATCCGCGACGACGAGTACAGCCTGGTCTTCCTCGACATCAAGGCCGCCTACGACACTGTCTGGCGGGAGCGCCTCTGGGACAAGATCGCCACCCGAGGTGCTGGTCCGGTCGCCGTCGGGGTCCTCAGGGCCATGTTCGACCGCACTCTTGTCCGCGTCGCCAGCAAGGGCCGCACGTCGCAGCCTGTGTGGCTGCAGAAGGGTCTCATCCAAGGCTCGGTCCTGAGTCCCCTTCTGTTCAGTGCCCACATTGACGACCTGCCTGGACTGCTCCGAGCCGAGGACGGACTTGTGCTTGCCTCGAGTCGCCACCACCGTCTCCGGGTCAACTCGCTCTGGTTTGCCGATGACGGTGTCCTCATCTGTCCGGCTGGCCGCACCCAGGCCATGCTGGATATCTGCTGAACGCCACAGCATCGACAACCGGTACCGCTTCTCGCCTCCCAAGTGCGAGGTGCTGTACTCGGCCTGCAACGTCGACCAGCTCCATCCCGCCAAGCTGTACGGCACCGAGCTGCCCAAGGTCCTCCAGTTCCGCTACCTCGGTGTCATGGTCGACATTGACGGATTCCGCCCGGACCTCCAGTTCGACAAGCTCCTCCGCAAGGTCCACATGGTCACCGACACCGTGGTTGGACTCGGCATCACCCTCGGCAAGGTCTCGGCCAAGACCATCACCCAGGTCTACAAGACCTTTGTGCGGCCGACCCTCGAATACGGGATGGCCATGGACATCCCCGACCCAGCTCTGCGCGACCGCCTCGACGACGCCCAGATGACGGCCCTCCGCACCATGTTCCGCGTCGGCCCCGGCACTCCCGTCGGTGCCATGCACCTCAACTGCGGCCTTCCCAAGATGTCGGTCCGTGTCAAGATGCTGGCCCTGCAGAACTGGGCCCGCTGGGACGACCAAGTCTCTGACGGCGACAAGATGCTGTCGATGATCCTGCGCAACAAGATCATTGCGCCCTACCACCCCGACCAGTTCCTCGGCCAAGGAGTCCGAGCCGATCCGCACTGGGCCATGGTGGTCCGCCGACAAGAGGCCGACCACTCCCTCACGGCCACGGAGATCTACCGAGGCAAGACCCGACACCAGCCGCCGCCGCCCGGACCGCCCCGACCCCAGCCCGTCCCGATCAAGACCCTCATCTTCGAGGACCACATGAAGAACGGCTTCGACCGCTCCAAGCAGCTCACCGCCGCCTGCACCCCGTCGACCAAGATGTCGGGACTCTGGGAGGCTCGCGGGTACCAAGGATCCATGATCATGCTCATGTTCATGGTCCGATGGCGACTCGGTGCTCTCCCAGGCCACTTCAGATTTGGCTACCGCAAGTGCAAGAACCTGGCTCGACACGGATCCGGGATCGACTTGACCAGGACCCACGCACAGCAGTGTGTGGATCCGCATCAAGTCCTGGTCCGCAAGGTCGCAGCCCTCAAGACGGCCCACCCGACTTGGGTGGAAAGTGGTATAGCCGGAGTGGGACCAGTGGACAAGCTGCTGGACCTGCTCAGTTTCGATCGCACTCCCCCTCGCAGTCGCACCCCTCCCGCACTTGGATCACTTGCTGCTCATGTACCCGCTCCCCGCACTGCCTTCCGAGCATTCGCACTTGGTGCACACCCAGCACCACCACCCACTCCCACACCCAGTGTAGTCCCACCCTTGCAGTCTCTCCCTGCACCCTCATCACAGCGTAGTATAGTGTCAGCACTTGTCATTCCTCCACCCCGACCCCCCCTCGATCCTGCTGTTCCCTTGTGGGAACTGCTCGAAAATGTGTTCACCCGCTTGGTCTCAGACCTTGTGGGCAGCTGAGGCAGCACTAGGCTGCAACAGGAGTAAATAGGCTTGCCTGTGTACTCAACGTGCCGGGGTACCAACCTGTTGGACCTGATGGCTTGTCTTCTTGAATAAAGTTGACTATAGTAACAAAAAAAAAAAAAACCTAACCTAACCTAACCTAACCTAACCGGACCTGTCCTGCTCCTGCTGCACCTGTATTGCTCTTGCTGCACCGTGTGGCCTGCACCACACTGCTTTCACCTCTGTGTTTGTTCCAGCTCTGCCCCTCCAGTTCCCCGCCCTCGCTCCCACACTCCCTGTCCCCTTCCCCACTGCTGAGCGATGTCCAAGGACAGACCCCAGCAGTCCCTTCTCCCGGCCTCGACCATCGCTGTCGGCAGCTTGATCTTCAAGCGCAAGGAGCGACCCGTGGCCACCCCTTCCTCCCCCGCCAAGCGTCGCCTGTCCTTGCCCGACGCAATGACCATGCTCCCCAGGCCGGAGCATGACGAGCGTCTCCCCGAGTCCGAGTTCCCGTCCGTGTCCGTGCCCGAGTCCAGGCTCCCGGCCCCGCCCGAGTTCAGGTTCCCGGCCGAACCCGACTTTTCGTTCCCGCCCTTGGACCGCGCTGCCGCCCGTGCCGCCGTCGACATTGATGAACTGGAGGACATCAATGTCGAAGAAGACCTCAGCCCGGACCAAGAGCCTGACGCTGAGCCCTCGTCCTCCTGTGCCGACCAAGACCACCCTGCCGAGTCCCTGGCTCCCGTGTCCTCCTCCGCCGCTCCCCACCAAGACCACTGTGCCATGGACATTGTTGTCCAGCCCAGTGCCGACGTCGTCTCGGTTCCTTGGCGCGACGAGTTCTGGCGCAAGTGGCACGCCTCGTCCGACGTCGATGATCAGAAGGCTGCAACCCAGATCATCGACGTCACCAAGATGAACAACCAGCTGTGGATGGCCGTGACCGCCAAGCTGCAGTGCACTGTCCTGTGCCGCAAGTGCAAGCTCGCCTCGGCCGATCCCTGGATCGTCGTCAAGCACGGCAAGGACGAGCTCCAGCTCAAGTGTCCCCAGGCCCTCGAGGACGGACCCTGCCCCGGCCAGATGTCGGCCTTCCAGTTCTGGGCCCACATGAGCCGCACCACCAAGGAGTCCCGCAAGCTGTTTGTGGATGCGTTCTCGGACAAGTTCAAGGAGAACTTCCACACCAAGTGCGGCCTCAAGACCATGGACAAGCAGCGCGCCGTCCCCCGTGGTGCCTCTGAAGGCGCCCCTCGAGCAGCCCCTGCTTCCACTGCTGACCCCGTCGATCCAGCTCGTCGAGCTGTTGATGCTGTTGGCACTGCGTCCCCTGTCCCCAAGGCCAGGCCCGTCCTTCCGCCCCGACCCGTCGTCAAGGCCAAGACCCCTCCTCCGTCCCAGGCTCCCGTCCCTGCGATGAAACCCGAGGAGGCCCTCGCTATCCTCAAGCGAGAGGCTGACCGGGTGCAGTCCATCCTGTTCGAGGCACTCGTGGCCGACAACATGGATGCTGCCACCAAGGCCATGGTCCAGAAGATCGCCAAGTCCAATGTGGCAATCAGCCGTGCCACGGAGCAGCTCCGCAAGTCTGTTGCCAACAAGACTGCCACCCCCAAGACCCAGTCCCCCGGTTCCAAGACCCAGTCCTCCGGCTCCCTCCCTGGCTCTGCCCCTGTTTCCGCCCCGTCTCCCTCGTACAAGGCCGCTCTCTTGAAGAACGTTCGGGAGGCCGAGAGCCGTGTCGGCCGCATGTCCGAGGCCAGCCAGCTCGACGAATGGAAGAGGATGCTGACCACCGGCCGAATGCCAGGCTCCTCCAAGCCGATCCAGCCCAACCAGCACCGCCAGCCAGTCCTTGTCCCCGGGACGGTCGCCAACTCTGAGCTCCGGAACGACAAGTTCAGGGAGGCCGTCACCAACATGGACTGGCTGTACGTCGAGGGCATCCGCTGTGGCGACCTCGGCAGTGTCCGCCGCAACCTCAAGCGATGCGGCATCGACACCAGGGAGTTGGCCGAGATCAACTTCCCTGAGGCCACGGTCATGGAGGTCCTTGTCCGCGACAAATCCAACAAGGCCGACCTTGGTGCCCGTCTGGAGTCGCTGTCGTCCACACATGGCAGGGTCAGGGTCGTACCGGCCTACGACGTCATCCATGGTCTCAAGCACCATGGACTGGCCCTGTCCCGATCCGATGCCATCAAGAACTTTATGGCAAAGTCCCTCCGCCAGGCAGCCAAGGCCAAGACCGCCCCTGTCCGCCGCTGCATCCAGATGCGCATCCCCGAGGAGTACCGCGACGAGTACGACTCGCTCCTCAAGAAGGCCCTATCCGGCAAGGAGGTCAAGCGGGCGGACATCACCGCCGTCCCCAAGGTCCCTGGTTCTGCCGCTGCCGCTGCCTCGTCGTCTGCCTCTGCCGCTGCCGCTACCGCTGCCCCTGCCGTTGTCGTTGCTGTCGCTGCTGCTGCTGCCCCCGCCGCTGGTGCCTCGTCAAAGCCCAGCAAGCCTCACCCCGCCTACAGAGTCCCGCTGTCCGTCATGGACACTGACTCTGAAGGAGAGGGCCCCCGGGCCAGCAGCAGCGCTGCACGACTCCAATGAATCCACACCCCTCGCAGGGAGGCGGCAGGGCCCAGACATCCCTGACCGTCGCTTCCTTCAATGTCTGTGGCATCAACGTCAACGACGTTGAACTCAAGAACCTCATCGACACCAACGACATCGACTTTGTCGGTGTCCAAGAAACCCTCGCCGACCTCGAACCCCGCAGCCCTCTCTGTGGCTATGCCGTCAAGGTCCCTGGTCCCCGTTGCCGCGCCGGTAGAGGCATCGCCATCCTCTACAACCCGGCCAGGATCGACCCGCACGACTTCACCAACATTGAAGTCAGCGACAAGGGCGACGCCATGTGGGTGACATACAAACACGTCATCCACATCGGCAACTTCTACCTGTCCCCGAGCCTCAAGCTGGACGACTACCGCGAGGCCCTCCAGTCGATCCACACCAAGGCCGCCCTCCCCGACGCCCAGGTCATTGTGGTGGGTGACTTCAATGCCCACCTCAGTGCCCTGAGCGGACTGCCCACGCCGCTCCGTGGCAGGGAGAAGATCCTCGAGGACACTGTCTCCCGCGCCGGTCTCCGCGTTGTGCCTCCAGCTGTGATCCCGACCCACACCCGGCAGCGGGGTCCCAGCTGGACAACGATCGACTACATCTTTGTGTCGCATCGCCAGGCCAACAACGACCCGCTGCTGCAGGTCGACACTGCCGGTGCCTTCCGTGGCCAGTCCGACCACTTCCCCATCTGGGCGACTCTGCGGGTACAGCCAAAGTACTACCCAAAGGTCGACCAATGGCAGTGGAAGATCGCCCAGCTCGAGGATCCTGCCGTCCGCGCCCAGTACCTCTTGGCGCTGCTGGACGAGCGCGAACGCGGTCTGCAGCGCATCCAGGCTGCACTCCGGCCAATCTCAAGGGGATCGGTCATTCCGATCTCGGAGAGTGCGGCCCAGGACTGCATCGACCGCGCCTGGTCCATCATGATCGCCCTGATCACCACCGCTGCCGACTCCACCATCGGCAAGGCTTCCATCAAGACCGTCTGGAAGGACCCGGCCCTGATCCCCGAGATGCGGCAGCTTCGCGAGAGGCGCCGCGATCTCATCTACCAGCTCAAGTTGCCCGGGCTCTCCCTCCGCGTCGCCGAGGACAAGCGCGCCGAACTCCGCGCTGTCCGCAAACAAGAAAAGAACCTCATCGTCCAGTCCCGCCGAGCAGCCGAGACCCTGGCCATGAACAAGCTGCACTCCCTCAACGCTTCCGAGGTCGCCAAGTCCCTGGCCGCCATGAAGAAGCGCAAGGAGCTCGACGACGCCTTCCACTTTGACAACTCGGACGAGGCCCTCGAGCGACTTTGTGGTCCACTACGGCAAGGTCTCCTCGCACTCCCAGGACACCCCCGGTGCCGCCTTTGACCGGACCGTCGCCCAAGACCCCTGGACACTGTTCCGCGCCTGCTCCCCGAGGACCGCTCCATTCCCCGATTGTCGTCGGACGAGGTGGCCGATGCCATCGTCAAGTCCCCAAGCGCAAGTCTTCCGGCCCGGACAAGATCAAGGCCGAGATGCTGCACCCTGTCGCTCCCGTGGTCGCTC
>NW_026516640.1:0-6046 GCF_025602895.1 Polychytrium aggregatum
TCACACTCCCTCCGCACCAATCATGAGTCCCCACGTGTTTGTTTGCCCCCATGCATGAGCACGCGCCGTTGCCACCCGCGTCTACTGGTTTCCTGCCTCCCCCACCGCTCGGCACATGTCCCCGGGCTGTGCCAAGCCTCTCTCGCTTGCACACCAGCCACTCTCGCACCCCCTTCTCGCTTCTCTGTGATGCTCCACCCTTCTCGCCCACTTTTGCCCCTCGACCTTCTCCCGGTCTATAAATAGCCCTGCATGTCTGAGCCTATGTTGAACACCAGTTCGAACAAAACTTGTTCTTTGGTGTTCGGGGCTAAAAGCTAATAAAGCTCATACCAAGCACTTGGTCTTCGTCCTTGCGCTTGTTCACTCCTCACACTTTGTTCGAACTCTCTTCTACTGATACCACCTGCTTGGTATCTTCCGCTCCTAGCCCCGCCCCTTTCCTAGTCCTGTCCGAACCTCAAGCACACTTGTGTCTGAGCCCTCTTCGCTCTCCTGTTCTTGAACCTCCTCGCTTTTTTTTTTTTCCCAGTCCCAGTCCCAGTCCCGCCATGGATCCTGCCCTCGTGGACCGCCTCCGTGCCTTGGAGGCCGAGCTCGCCGAGCTCCGGACAGCTCGCGATGCTCCTGCCGCTGGGTACAGCGTGCAGATGCCGGACCGTTACGACGGTAACCGGCAAGGGTTCCGGGCATTCGTAAATCAGTGCAAACTGTATATACGAATGCAGCCCCACCGGTTCCCTGCTGACCCGATTAAGGTCGGATTCGTCATTAGTCTGCTCACTGGACCGGCTCTCCAGTGGGCGACTCCGATGCTTGAGATGGGTGATCCCCGACTCAACTCTTTTGGCGATTTCCTAGAACGCTTTTCCAAAGTGTTTGACGACCCTGATCGGGCCAGGACTGCCGAGTCAGTGATCACCACACTGTCTCAGGGCAACCGCCCGTGCGCAGTCTATGCATCCGAGTTCCTTCGTATTGCCGCCGATACGACTTGGAACGACGGTGCAAAGATCTCGTTCTTCCGACTTGGCTTGTCGGATGATGTCAGAGACGAACTTTCGCGAGTTCGCCCTCTGCCACGAGATCTGGAGGAGTACATCGAGCTTTGTAACGAGCTCGATGCACGAATCCGCGAGCGCCGTCAAGAGCGCCGAAGCACGCCTGCCCGCTACCGGTCTTCCCAGTTCGCCTTTGGTTCCGCCTCCGCTGCCGTTCCCGCCATCGCTCCCGCGCCCGTCCTCGCTCCGCCGCACCCCTCCTACATTGTTTCCGAGCCCATGCAAGTGGACTCTGCCGTCTCTGGACCCCTGACCGCCGAGGAGAAACAACGCCGCCGCCGCTTTGGACTCTGCCTGTACTGTGGCAAGAAGGGCCACTTGGTACGAAACTGCCCCGTCAAGTTTGGATCTACCAGAGCTACCGGACCGCCCCCTGGACCTCCCGGCCCGAGGATCATCCGCACCATCGTTTACGAGATGGAGAAGTGCAAGACTTCAGTTCGGGAAACGACCAGGCCCGGTTCTAAGTGAAGGCCTTGAACCGGAGCCGTGCCCACCGCCTTCCGAAAGTGAAGACATTGGTAAGGTGCCTTTGGTAAGTACTGGGGAAGCAGTGATGTGCGGACAGCTTCGCCTTGCCTCTGGACCGGCGGACACTCTCAGCTCTGGCATAGTACCCGTGGCACCTCTGGTGTCACTGGGAACTGCACCTCATCCACAGGTGCAAATACCTGAGCTGTCCTGCCAACCCTCGGCAAAGTTAACTGTCTGTGCTAGCCGCAACCCTGGTGCCGAAGCTGGTACCGAACCAAAGTCTTGTGTTTCGTCTGTTCGTCGTTGCTCGTTGGTTGTTCCCGTCGCTGTTCGTCTTCCTTCTGGTGATTCTCTGTCGTGCGAAGGACTTGTCGATTCTGGTGCCTCTGGCAACTTTATCGACGAGGACTTTGTTGCTCGACACTCTGTCCCCACCTGCTCCAAGGCTTCGCCCTTGGCAGTGGAAGGCGTGGATGGTAAGCCGCTGTCGTCTGGCCCCATCCTCCGCGAGACTGCTCCACTCGAGGTGATTCTCGGGGACGTCTCGCAACGCCTTCGGTTCGATGTGATCAGGTCTCCACATCAACCACTTATCCTTGGCTTTCCTTGGTTGCGCACCGCCGAGCCCAAGATTGTCTGGTCTCGCGGTCTTCTTTGTCTCCCTCCTTCTGTTGATTCCGACCCCTCTCCATGCACCTACTTCCCTTTCGTCTTGTCAAATTCCTTCCAATGTCACTCCCCTTCTTGATGATTCCACTCCTTTGATTGATCTAAGCTCCTCTCCTACGCTCCCACCTTCGTCTTCCCCTTCTTGTCTTGTTCCTCCCGAACCCCTTCGCTCTTCCCAAACCCCTTCTTCCTGCTGTCAGTTCTCTTTCCCTCCTTGATGTACCTCCTCCTGTTGTTTGTTCTTCGGACATTGTTCAGAATAAAGTAACCGTCGAACATTATTCTGACCTTGTCCACGCCCCTCCTCTCAGCTCGGACGCTCCTCTCCGCGTCTGCAGCATTGATTACCGCTCGATGCGCGAGTCTCTGGATGCATGCAGGCATGGAACGCAACCCCTGACCATCTTTCAGGTCCATGTCCTGCCCACTGACGAGCCGAGCACTGCGACTGTCGAAGTGCCTGCGGAGTACAAGGACTTCCTGTCTGTTTTCTCTAAACAGGAAGCTGACTCCTTGCCTCCGCCTCGCCCTTATGACTGCACCCATTGACTTGGAGCCGGGCAAGTCGCCAAAGTTCGGGCCTCTGTACTCACTGTCCGAGCCCGAACTTCAACGCTCTGCGTGACTATCTCGACGAGAATCTTGCCAAGGGATTCGTTCGTCCTTCGTCGTCCCCAGCAGGCTCCCAATCCTCTTCGTCAAGAAGAAGGACGGCTCACTTCGTCTTTGCGTTGACTACCGCGCACTGAACGGTATCACGGTAAAGAGACCCGTTACCCTTTACCGCTGATCGGCGAGCTGCTGGACCGACTTCGAGGCGCGAAGGGGTTCACTAAGAGCTGGACCTTCGTGGTAGCCTACAATCTGCTGCGCATTCCGCTCCGGGGACGAGTGGGAAGACAGCTTTCCGTACTCGATATGGGCACTTCGAGTACTTGGTGATGCCCTTTGGGCGCACCAACGCGCCAGCGACGTTCCAGGCACTTCATCAACGACGTCCTGCCGCACCCGAGTTGGAACCAGTTCGCAATTGCGTATCTTGACGATATCTTGATCTACAGTGCTGATCCCGTCGCAGCATGTAGAGCACGTCAAGCAGGTCCTCTCGAAGCTCCGAGCTGCAAAGCTGTATTGCAAGCTGGAGAAGTGCGAGTTCTCCAAAACCTCGGTCTCGTTCCTTGGTTTCATGGTCTCGCCCGAGGGCATCGGTATGGAGCGATTCCAAGCTCTCTGCGATCTTGGATTGGCCCATACCCGCGCAACATCTCGGATCTTCGATCCTTTGTTCGGGTTTTGCGAACTTCTATCGACGCTTCATCGATGGATACGCAAAGATCGCGGGGCCCATGACCTCGGCTCTTCTTCCGGAAGACGCATGGCTTCCAGTGGTCCCGCGGAAGCCGATAAAGCATTCAGATCCTTGAAGGATGCCTTCGTTTCGGAGCCCGTTTCTGGTGCATCCGGACCCATCCAAGCCGTTCGTCGTAGAGTCAGATGCGTCGGACTTTGCGCTTGGATGCGTGCTCTCCCAGCGGGGTGCTGATGATCGCCTTCATCCTTGCTCGTTCCATTCGCGGACACTCTCGAATGCTGAACGTAACTACAGCATATACGAGAAAGAGCTGTTGGCGATCAAGGAGGCTTTCGAGGCGTGGCGACACTACCTCGAAGGCGCCCAGCATCCCGTTGCCGTTCTGACCGATCACAAGAACTTGGAGTACCTGGCAACGGCTCGCATCCTAAACCAGCGCCATGCACGGTGGTCCCAGTTCTTGTCTCGGTTCGACATCCGCATCCAGTACCGTCCTGGTGCGAGGAACGGCAAGGCCGATGCCCTGTCTCGTCGCTCGGACTACATCCCTTCGTCGGCCTCCGTGTCGAGGGATCCGCCTCTGCTTCTCGATCCTGCCGCGGTGATACGCGTGCTCCGAAGCAGAGACGCCCGCTCTTCGGTTGCAAGTCGCAGTGACCCTGTGGACTTGCTGCAGCTCATAGCCGAAGAGCAGGCTCGGGATCCCGGTCTAGACAAATACCGTCGTGACCCGAAGTTCGTCTGGAATGGCCAGTACCTCACCTTCCAGAACAGGATTGTGGTCCCAGAGTCGTGCCGAGTTCCGGCGCTCAAGTCGTGCCATGACCCAGTCGCTGTGGGTCATCCAGGCATCCGACGGACTCTGGCTCTGGTATCGCGACAGTTTTGGTGGCAAACCTATCGGAAAGATGTCAAAGAGTACGTCTCGACGTGCGACACCTGTGCACGCTCGAAAGCTCCGCGACACAAGCCGTTTGGGTTCCTGTTGCCACTCCAGACAGCCGATCGACCCTGGGGGACACTGACCATGGACTTTATCACTGATCTGCCAAAGTCCAAGGGTCACACCTGCATCTTTGTGGTGGTATGCAGCCTCACAAAGATGGCACACTTTATGTCCTGGCGTTCACTGCCGTCGGCGGAGGAGACTGCGTCACTGTTCCTCGACAATGTCTTTCGTCTCCATGGCCTCCCCGACACAGTGGTTTCAGACCGAGGAAGTCAGTTCACCTCTCGGTTCTGGAAGGCACTCTGCACGCAGCTCGGGATCCAAACCAGTCTGTCCACGGCCTTCCATCCCCAGACCGATGGACAGACTGAGAGGGTCAACCAGGTCATCAACCAATACCTGCGCTGTTACACGTCGTATCAGCAAGATGACTGGGCCGAGCTGCTGCCGTTGGCCGAGTTCTCTTACAATAACCTCGAGAACTCGTCAACACATGCCTCGCCATTCTTGGCAACCTATGGGTTCCACCCAAGGTTCGAAGTCCCCGTTATCGCTGGCGGCCCTGATGTTCCCTCTGCCACGGAGAGGGTTGAACATCTCCAGCGGAACCTGGCACTGTTGAAGGAGAATCTTGAGAAGGCAAAGTCTGACTACAAGCACTTCTCAGATCTCCGGAGGTCCCAGGCTCCCGACTTGCGTCCGGGCGATCAAGTCTGGGTGCTGACTCGTAACATCAGCACCACTCGCCCAAGCAAGAAGCTGGATTACCAGAGGATTGGACCATTCACCATCCTCGAGGCCGTCGGGACATTGGCTTTCCGCCTGGACTTGCCAAAGGACATAAAGGTGCACCCGGTGTTCCATGTGTCTCTTCTTGAGCCCTACAAGAAGAACTCGCTTCCGGGTCGGGTGCAAGCGCCGCCCCCTGCGGTGGTCATCGATGGGAACTTGGAGTGGGAGGTCGAAGAGATCTTAGACTCCAAGTTCGTGCGCGGAAAGCTGCACTATCTCATCGATTGGAAAGGCTACCCGGTCACCGATCGAAGTTGGGAGCCCGCCGACATTGTCTTTGCCCCAACGGTGGCCGCGGAGTACCACCGACGCTACCCAGACAAGCCTGGCCCCAGGAGAACTCAAGATGGAACACGCCGTAGTTTAAGGAGGAGATAGTGTGATGACCAGCATCACAACGGACCAATGAGATTGTCCCGCATGCTCTCGCCCTCCGCACCAATCATGAGTCCCCACGTGTTTGTTTGCCCCCATGCATGAGCACGCGCCGTTGCCACCCGCGTCTACTGGTTTCCTGCCTCCCCCACCGCTCGGCACATGTCCCCGGGCTGTGCCAAGCCTCTCTCGCTTGCACACCAGCCACTCTCGCACCCCCTTCTCGCTTCTCTGTGATGCTCCACCCTTCTCGCCCACTTTTGCCCCTCGACCTTCTCCCGGTCTATAAATAGCCCTGCATGTCTGAGCCTATGTTGAACACCAGTTCGAACAAAACTTGTTTTTGGTGTTCGGGGCTAAAAGCTAATAAGCTCATACCAAGCACTTGGTCTTCGTCCTTGCGCTTGTTCACTC
>NW_026516641.1:0-5962 GCF_025602895.1 Polychytrium aggregatum
CATCTTGGGTATGGATTGGATCAAGAAACACAAACCCTACTTTGACTGGCACCATGACTCTATTTTCTTGCCTTGCACCTCTATCCACAGTTTGGCCTCCCCGTTCTCTCCCGAGCCACAGTCCTCTAGGTCCAGCCCTGCCGAGTCCCCTGCTGAGGTCCCCGCCGAGCCTGCCGTGTCCCTGCCCGAGTCCAAGATTGTTCCTGCCAAGTCCCCAGCCGAGTCCCCAGCCGAGCCCGAGATCCTCCCTGCCTTGCCTCCTGCCGTGCCCAAGCCCAGTCCTGCCTTGCCTCCTGCCGTCCCAAAGACCAAGACCAAGACCCAGTCCCTGCCCAGCGTCAGCCTGATCGGCAGCATCCCCTTCCAGCACGCCGTCCAGAAGGAAGGCCTGGAAGTGTTCCTCTTGGATGCTGCCCGAGTCCTGTCCCTCTGCTCCGTCGACGCTGGAGCCAAGCCCAAGGCCGAGCCCTCTGTCCCCTCCAAGTACTCGTCCTTTGCCAAGGTGTTTTCCAAGTCCGAGGCCGACAAGCTCCCCCAGCACCGCCCTTACGACCACACGATCCCGTTGGTCGAAGGTGCGTCTCCGTCGTTTGGGCCCGTCTACAACCTCTCCAAGCCGGAGATGGACGCCCTCCACACCTACATCCAAGAGAACCTCTCCAAGGGTTTCATCCGCCGTTCCGAGTCCCCTGCCAGTGCCCCAGTTCGCCGAGTTCGTTTAAGGTGTCTGCATACCAGTCTGGAGGTTGCCGGTTCGAAACCGATGCTGACACTGAATTTCGGAAAAGCCCGAGCTGGGGTGCCGTTCATGTTCCAGTCCTATCGAGCCATTATGGCTGACCTATAAGGGGGAGATAGTGTCATGAACCGAGTTTCCTTGCCTTGTATCTTGCCTAGTTATCTTGCCTTGTCCTTGAAATGAACTTTGTATTTTTAGTATCCTAAGCCTTGGATCTAGAATAAAACTTTGGCTTCACACTTGACACTCTGTGTCCCAGTCCAGTCCCCGCTCCTCTCCCTACGTTCGAGTCTTGCATTAGGACTCTTGCGCGCTTCCCTGCTTGCCCCGTTGTCCAGTCTTGACACCCTCGCTCTGCAGCGTCGATCCTTGGCGCTCGCATAAATAGCCCTCCGACCAGCCTCTGTCTTTTGCCTTCGTCTTGCCACTTTGTATTTTTAGTATCCTAAGCCTTGGATCTAGAATAAAACTTTGGCTTCACACTTGACACTCTGTGTCCCAGTCCAGTCCCCGCTCCTCTCCCTACGTTCGAGTCTTGCATTAGGACTCTTGCGCACTTCCCTGCTTGCCCCGTTGTCCAGTCTTGACAGGAGGGCCTCCTGGACACTGGCGGCGACAACTTGGCGGACATCCTCTTCACGGCGAGCCAGGACCTGGTCCATACGATCGGTGATGCGGTTGAGCGCATCATCCTGATCGTGGAGGAACTTGGAAAAGTCCTGGAGAGAACGGGCGTTCTCGGCGGACTGGATAATGACCGCACGGATGGCCTGGAGCTCGGGCTCGGAAAGGCCCGAAGGGGAAGCCATTGGTAAAAGAGATAGCGAAGGGAACGGGGGCAAAGGCAGGGCAAGTGGGGGGTTGTTGAAGGTCTTGCCAAGTGTCAAGACTGGACAACGGGGCAAGCAGGGAAGTGCGCAAGAGTCCTAATGCAAGACTCGAACGTAGGGAGAGGAGCGGGGACTGGACTGGGACACAGAGTGTCAAGTGTGAAGCCAAAGTTTTATTCTAGGATCCAAGGCTTAGGATACTAAAAATACAAAGTGGCAAGACGAAGGCAAAAGACAGAGGCTGGTCGGAGGGCTATTTATGCGAGCGCCAAGGATCGACGCTGCAGAGCGAGGGGGCAGGAGCGAAGCAGCGGCGGGGAGGGCGAAGCAGCGAGCGAAGCAGGTGGCGGCCGTGACTCGGGATCCGTGAGTCAGCGGGCGTCAGTGGCGGCGGCATGGCGGCGCCAAGGCGTCAGGCGGCGTCGAGGCGGCGTCGTGGGCGTAACCCATGACCAACAGCAAGGAAGCGGGAACGGAACACAGACAGCGCGCGTGCTGGCGGTAAGACAACAAGGCAGCACAGCGCGGGAAACAAACAAACAGAAGGAAGGGAAAGCACTAAGGCAGGCAAACAGAAAGGAAAGGGCAAGGGTAAAGGAAGGAAGAGGGCAAAGGCAGAGGGTGTTCATGACAGCTGTGCAGGAGGACCATGAAGAGTCCCTGCTGTACCTCCCTGCCACCGTCCAAGGTCACACCGTCCGAATGATGGTGGACTCTGGAGCAAGCTGCAACTTTGTCAGCAGACGCTTGCTCCAGGAGCTCAACATACATGCAACCAAGAAGAAGTCGCCGATGAGTGTGGCGCTTGCAGACGATCGTGTGCAGCAGTGCACACACCAAGTGGTCCTGCGAGTGGCCCTCCATCCCAAGTACCATCCTGTCCTGTTGTTCCAAGTGATCGACACCAAGTTCGATGCCATCCTCGGCATGAGCTGGCTTGCTCGTGCCGAGCCGACTCCAGTCGTCGACTGGAAAGGCCGCACTGTCCGTGTTGGCCCTGACATTGTCCTGCAGGGCATGGCCTCACCCAACATGCCACCTCTCCTCTCAGCCATGCAATTCAAGAGGCTGATCAAGAAGGACACGTCGTTCCTCTGTGTCGTGCGTGAGGTCGACGACACCGACCAAGCCGGTCCCGGTCCCCCGCCTGTGGTGACCAAGCTGCTCGACGAGTACAAGGACGTATTCCCCGACCAGTTGCCACAATGCCTGCCACCCCAACGCACCGTCGATCATCGCATCGACATCGAACCAGGCTCGTCGCCTCCGTCAAGACCGACGTACCAACTGTCGCTGACGGAGATGGACGAACTCAAGCGCCAGTTGGATGACCTCCTCGCCCATGGGTTCATCCGCCCGAGCCAGTCACCGTATGGTGCACCAGTGCTCTTTGTCAAGAAGAAAGAAGGTGATCTCAGGATGTGCGTCGACTATCGCGCACTAAACAAACAGACCATCAAGAACACCTACCCGTTGCCAAGGATCGACGAGTTGATGGATCGTCTGAGTGGAGCAAAGGTCTTTAGCAAGATAGACCTCCGCTCAGGCTACCATCAGATCCGCATCCACGAGGATGATGTCCACAAGACCGCCTTCAGGACTCGCTACGGACTGTACGAGTTCCTAGTGCTGCCGTTCGGATTGACGAACGCACCTGCCACGTTCATGCAGCTGATGAACGATGTGTTCCGCCAAGAGCTCGACAACTCTGTCATCGTGTACCTGGATGATATCCTTGTGTACAGCAAGGATGAAGCGACCCATGAAGGTCATGTCGCCCGCGTGCTGGCCAAGCTACGCGAGCACAAGTTGTATGCCAAACTGTCCAAGTGTGAGTTCTTCAAGAATCAAGTCCCGTTCCTGGGACACGTTGTCTCAGGAAGAGGAATCGAAGTCGACCCCGCCAAGGTCAAGTCTGTGGTCGAGTGGCCGCCGCTCGCATGCGTCTCTGACGTGCAGTCGTTTCTCGGTCTCGTCAACTACTACCGCCGATTCATCCCCGATCTGGCGCGCACTGCCGGTCCACTCACAGACCTACTCCGCAAAGAGTGCCCCTTCGTGTGGGACCACCCACAACGCCAAGCGTTCGAGACCCTCAAGCACGCCTTGACGAACGCTCCTGTCCTCGCTGTGTTCGACCCGAACACGGATGTCTCCGTGCACACCGACGCCTCCGACCTTGCGGTGGGAGCTGTTTTGATGCAGGAGGGAAGGCCCGTTGCCTTCGAGTCGCGCAAACTGTCCCAACACGAGATCAACTATCCCGTGCACGAGAAGGAGCAGCTTGCGATCATCTACGCGCTGCAGAAGTTCCGAGTGTACCTCCACGGTACCGCCAAGCCCCTTCAAGATTGTGACGGACCACCAGTCACTGCGTTACCTCGACACCAAGAAGAACCTGAGCCGACGCCAAGCGCGATGGATGGAGTTCCTCGCCGAGTACAACTACGAGGTTGTATACCAGAAAGGCAAACTCAATGTGGTGCCTGACGCACTGTCCCGACGCCCCGACTACCAATTGGCGTCACTGTACGAGTCGACTGTCAGTGTCGACAACACGATGCTGGATGTTGTCCGAGACAACATCGCCAACGACAAACAGTTCGGAGAACTGTTCCGAAAGGTGTCTAAGCTCCCCAAGGACGACGAATCGTCCGAGTACACAGTGCGTGATGGCCTGCTCCTCCTGAAGAAGGACAGCCGTGTCTGTGTGCCGGACATTCCGTCGTTGAAGACCAAGTTGCTCCAAGAGGTCCACGACTCGCCCCTCGCTGGACACTTTGGAGTCGAGAAGACATACGACCGACTGGCCAAAGTCGCATACTGGCCTGGAATGAAGCGCACCGTCGAGAAGTACATCGAGTCCTGCCATACCTGCAAGATGGTCAAGTCACGCACGACCCGAGAGCAAGGATTGCTGCAACCCCTGCCTGTTCCCGACCGCCCCTGGACCAGCATGTCCATGGATCTCGTCACGCATCTACCGACGACCAGTTGGACCACGATGCAATCGCTGTCTTTGTCGACAGGTTCAGCAAGATGGCACACTTTGTGCCGTGCCAGACGACATGCTCCGCGCCTGACCTTGCACTGCTGTTCTTCAAGCATGTGTTCAAGCACCACGGCCTCCCAAGGTCGATCGTCAGTGACCGAGACCCCCCGATTCACCTCCTTGTTTTGGACAAGTCTGTTCGACCATCTCGGCACCAAGCTGAACATGTCAACCTCACACCACCAACAAACGGATGGACAGTCCGAGCGGACGATCCGCACCCTCGAGCAATACCTGAGGACATACGCCTCGACCAGCCAAGACGACTGGGACACACAGCTGAGTCATGCAGAGTTTGCATACAACACCGCCAAGTCGAGCACAACTGGCTTGAGCCCCTTTGAGGCGCTCTACGGATTCCAGCCTGATGTTCCCACCTCCTTGACACTGACCGAGTCCACGGCTGGATTGCCTCCCAAACCAAGTGCCTTTGTCAAAGATCATCAAGTCCGACACAAGATGATCGCCGATGCGCTCACGGATGCGCAACAAGTGATGGCGAAGTACTACGACCGCCGACACCAGGATGTCTCCTTTGAAGTTGGAGACCTTGTCTACCTGGACGCCGACAACATCAAGGTCCCCGAAGCCCAGTCAAAGAAGTTGTTGCCAAGTACCGAGGACCGTTTAAGATAGCGGCCCGACCCAGTCCCCTCAACTACCTGTTGGACTTGCCACCTGGAAGCAAGCTCCATCCTGTCTTCCATGTGTCCAAGCTGCGTCGCCACACGACCCGCAGTCCAGCACAGTTCCCCGACGCCGACGAAGGTGTCCCGGACGACGCACCACTGGAAGACGACCTCGGACAATACTATACTCAAGAATATGAAGTCGAAAGGATCGTGAGGCACAAGAAAGTGGCTGATGGGTCACTTCGGTTTTATGTCAAGTGGGTTGGTTACCCACACTCGGGCAACACATGGCAAACACTGGAGGACTTGTCCCATGCACCCGAGGAGCTGAGTAAATACGGTAAACACCTCGAGGAGCCCCAAATAAAGAGCACACGCAGGGCTCCTCGCAGGAAGCCTTCTTAAGTGTGGGAGTGTAGGAGATGGTATCTCCGACGCTGTGCTGCGCGTACTGCGCGTACTGCGCGGCGCAGTGGGTCGTGACCTGTGCTGGCTTTGCGTTTTCACGCACCGCAGGGAGGCCACCGCAGGGTATACCTGCGGGTTGCCCCCGTTCCCCCCGATTGTCTGGCAGTTCGGTTTTATCGTGAATAAACGTAAGTAGCTTCCCCGAGCTCACCCGTCCGCTAGAGTAGCCTAGCACCGCCCTGTTCTGCCCTGTCCTGTCTTGTCTTGTACCCCCTCCCTCCCCGTCTTGCCCCAACGTCCC